>NW_026291737.1:0-30421 GCF_023091745.1 Budorcas taxicolor
GATGGAAATAAAAATATTTTGTTAAGAGGGGAAGACTGATAGAAAATAAGGATAGAGTTTTAATTAGCTTTGAATTCTGAGTGCTTATTATATTAAGATTAAACCTTTATACGAACGAGTGATAAGGCCTTAGACTCTAATAATGTGTTAAGAGACAATAAAGAGATATAGAAGAGTATTTTATTAAGATTTGAAGGTTTTAAAGTTTTGATTCCTGGTTCTAATTATGTCATATTTTTTAGGTAAGTAGAATTTACCATTCGTTCGTATTTCTTTGTTAAATAACAAATTTTATTCCATTCGTCTTCTCCTTTGACAATCGTTATTGATTATTATCAAAACTTGTTTATTGATTCTCTAGATGAGATTAACTGAATGACATATTTTGAGCCTATGGACTATACAAGTTATGTATCGAATCTTAAACATCTGGGAGTTAATTAGCCGCCATAATAACAACTTGTTTGGCTATAGTGTGAAGTATGAGTTTCGTGTTGTGAATCGTATTGCTAAATAATCACAACTTGTTATAGTTTTATTAGTGTACGATATTATATCATTAAATTAATTATTTAATTTTATTTCGATTATTGGCATTTGAATTTGATTGATATTTGAGCCCCAATTTTTCTTGGGGTGAGTTCCACTTATTGGATATTATTTCGCTCACTACTTTATTTTACTCTTGTAGATAAGAATGAGTAAATAGAAGGGTAAAGGCTCACTGATTTTGACTGCGTGATTTGATGATGAGTTTAGATTCTTATGTATTAAGATTTTTAATAGATATATGTATTTTAGATATTTGAAACTTTTACCTTTATGAGGGTTTAGAGGCTTTATATTGTCATATTTATTTTAAGGATATTTTAGTGTTATTTTATTATTACTTTTGAATGTATAGGGTTTTTACAGAATTAAAAAATTAATCTTTTTAAATCTGTGACGATCTCATTTATGAATTTGTCTCGTCAAATTTGAGACGTGACAATAAACATCACTACCTTGAATCACGTTATTGCTTCCAAAACTATTTTGGGTCATCACTATCTTTGAATCATGTCAATGCTCCCTGCAAAGCCGAATGGCAGACAAGGTAGAGATGCTCGCAAAATTATTTTGGTTTCTCTAAGAAATTATCATTATCTTTGAATTACGTCGGTACTTCGCTGCGAACGGGAATGGTGAATAGGGTAGCGTGCTTTTGTCACATGTCTTGTCACTCTTCGTTTTTCCTTATTGCAAAGCCTCATCTTAGCTAATTGGCTATTATTTACTTTTTCAACACATATGACTTTCAAACCTTTGCCAAATTTACCCATCAATATTCAGAGACCCTTTTTCCCTATAGAAAAGAAAACCAAAAAAGCTCTGAAATGATCACACTTCTTACCTGATAAAAATAAAATGGTTAATACTATTTTTGGTCTATTTGACCTCATTGACACTTTAGTCTCTTATCTTTAAAAGTGAGACATTTCAATCTCTTATTTTTTAAATTATGACACCGTTAGTCATTATTCTTGATTCAATTAAAAAAAAGATGGAAAAAATATGTGATTGACCAAAATACTCCTACCACCACTACCACCACCAAATTGTAGGGGTATTTTGTCAATCACAAGCTTTTTTCATTTTTTTTAACGGAATCAGCGACAAAGACTAATGGTGTCCCAACTTTAAAAGATAAGGACTGAAATGTCTCACTTTTAAAGATAAAGAACTAAAGTGTCAATGATGTCAAAGATAAGGGACAAAAAATGATATTAATCCAAACAAAAACAATGTAAAAATCCACCATACAACTCAAAGACAACAACCGTGCCTAAGGAACGAAAAGAGGCGTAACAAAAGTTGGAATTATTATCAATGAGCTGTCTGTTCTGCTATTTTCACTGCTGATCGCAATACTCACTAAAAATTACAGGGTATTTTAGCTTGGCTCTAGTTTTTCAACAAATCAATCTCGCCTAACTTGCTCATCAAAAGTCACATGGCCACTGAATAACTTTTCTTCAGTGTGAAGATTATACAACCTCAGGAGAAGCTCTAGGAACCTAATGAAACCAGACTTAGACTTGTTCATACGAATTTCCTCAATACCAACTGTTAAGGTAAAAAGTTGATCTCTGGCTATTTGACACCTTCGATGTAGCTTTGGTGATCTGCAAGCAAAGATCAGCTATGGGTTGATTCTACGTGAGTACTCTAATACTCAAGTTAGTAATTTTAGTGAGATAGAAGACGATAATAACAACTAAATGGATAAAGATTAGTTACTTTTAATTGATGAGGGAATAGATTATTTATACCATTGGAAGGACATTTTTCCTAATTTCGTGGAACTCTGTCTGGTCCAACTATTATAGTACAGGTAGATATTCCTTTCCTGAGCATAGTGGGCTCGAGACATAATGTCCAGGCACTATTAGCTCAGAATGGTGGAACCCAAACTTCCAAATTGAATTACCGGTTGTAAATACTTTATCGGTTGTATTGTTACTTAAATGTTGAATGCTAGATTGCCTTAATGAATGTTTAAGTGAATTGTAATTTAGTTGTTAATGCTAAGTGTGTGAATGTTTTAATGATTTTATTGTTTACTTAATGATTTTAGGTACTCGAGGGACAACCTACTTTGTTGTCCTCACATTTACGTGCTTATTGATTGATCATTTCATTGATTGTTAAGTGTTATATCGAATGTATCGATGGTTGCAACCATATCATCAGCACGGATGTGTTGGGTCTCTACTGGGCGACAGCGGGTTTTCCTGTCACACCCCGAACCCAAACCCTGCGTAGGACCAAGTCTGAGTACGACAGTTGATTCGATTATCATTTTATACTTAGCTAAATCCTTAGCCTTTTAATAGTTTCCTCGAAAATCAAGCAGCATAACGGCCGTATTTTGGACTTTACATTTTTTTTCAACCTGTAAATAGAAAAGCCCAAATTCACATATCCAAATCCTTCACAACAGTACCACAACTCCTACCAACAATACAGTTCTCAACCTACAATCCACAACCTAGAATTACAAAATAACCCAAACATACATCTGCAAAATCTAAACTTACTACACAAACTAGCACATTTACTATACAACCAAAACTTGTATATTCGAGGAGCCTTTCTACATTCCCAGTATAACTTACCCTGCCGACACATAGCCAAGTATACAAAACAAAATTTGCGAGACCCCGTACTCAATTTCTGAGCATTAGCATATCACTATAGTCATATTGCTCATATTTTTCGTGTTAAGAATTAGTTAACTTAATAAATATATAAAACCTAGCATATCAAACTAAACATTCGTTTCAGTTATAAGGAAAGATTAACTTGGTTAGTACACTCGGATAATTTTAGTAAAAGGTGAAGATATTAAATTTAGTACTCTACTTTATTTTAGAGCATAGTTAAGTGTGATTCGTTATCTTAGGGTCTACTAGGAAATAAAATGGTATAGGTTATAATAATTATGTAGCAAACTTAACTTGTGAAATAAAAGTAAGGAATTATGCTGTTAGGTGAGTAGCTCAATCCTATGAAGTACGATAGGACAATAGTTTACTACTTTTTATTAGACTGATATAGTAATCTTAATTTATTAAATGGAAGGTTATTATACTAGTAGGAGTACTAGAAATAGTTATAATAATTAGGTTAGGTAGTTTAATCTACTAAGAAATTTACATAAATTGGAGTATTTAGGTAGGTTACTGGATGCTAATCAGAAAAGCTAAGTTTTATTAAGTTACCACTGCATGAATAAATTCCTATAGCACTCCTAACTTCTAAAAAATGAAAATCAGTATGCTAACTCAATAGCACATTGGATAATTTAAAGTACAGACATTTACAAATAAATGTCAAATACTGCTCTAGAATGGAAGATTGATATAGCATATAATTGATTCTTGAATAGGATAATCACTTTAGTATTTCCAATCACACTAATCTTTAAAGCTTCAACCATTTTTACACAATTACTTTAGCATCCTCACTGATCTAGTCCGCCCAATTCGTCCAATACCACCGTCCTAGTAGCCTACACGAATAATTTATAAGCACCGAATTATGATTCATAACAAACAAAGAGACACCTTTTGCTTTACTAGCTAGCCGTCCTAATCATGCTGCCACCTCCCAATTAACTAAACATGGCACTATCTTGTTCACCGTTAGCTCATAAGTTGCCACATAGGCACACATACTAGTTAGAGTGCATGGTGCGTTGTCATTAATCTATAATCACCCAAGTTAGACACGGCAGCCTATAGGATTCCAACGAAAGCTCACAATTTGCCAGCAAATGAATTAGCACCGTGAGTCACTTTGTAAATGTTGCCAACACATAGCCTATATGATTTTGTCTTAGCCAGCCATCACCCACCGCCCACCATTGAACATGCAAGCTGACTGCTATATATAGCGCAGGGAAAGTCCAAGCAATAAAACCAAAAAAAAGCCAACTCGATTAGCCAAAAAGTCAACCTGTG
Source organism: Budorcas taxicolor (assembly GCF_023091745.1). Lineage (NCBI taxonomy): Eukaryota > Metazoa > Chordata > Mammalia > Artiodactyla > Bovidae > Budorcas > Budorcas taxicolor. The sequence goes on from NW_026291737.1 coordinate 4,506, forward strand.
AGCATAGTCTTGGTTTTAGTTTTTGATACCTTATAATCTGGTTAGCAATATACCAGACAACATGAAAAAAATTAGTGATATTGGATAAGGCTTAGCCAAAACAAGAGAAAAGAAGGCAAAAAGGGAAAAGATTGAGCGAAGCACCAACGTAGGTGGGGAGATTTTATTTAAAATAGCATCTCTATTGTGCTTATATATTACTGCATAATTAGATTATGTAAGGAAAAGTTGACTTTGACTGTGGCATGCAAAAGTAGATTGTATATAAGGGAGTTGAGTAGCATTTTTGTCCTGCTTCATATATATATGGCCATGTCAAGGTTAGTTCTTTAAAGGGGAAAATAGATTGATAAAATAAGTTTAAGTAAAAGGTTGTTATTAGGTTGTATGAAAATTGTACATCCTATACGTTGTGCTGTGTTTCTATAATTAAGCTCGACTTTAAACTTTTGGTTAAAAGGAATCCTAAGCCACCTGAATGTAAATAAGAAGTAGTAGTGAAAGCACTAGTCAACATAAGATATCATGTCATAACATAATCATAAGTTTGATTCAAGATCGAAAAGTTATGCATGGACACCTTGGTATAGCCAAAACATACATAGGCTAACAACAAATTTTTTCAAGATTTGTAACAAGGATCAACATGCTAACTTTCTATTATACCCATTAACTATCAACACAAGCTATATATATATATATATATATATATATATATCAACTATACATATAGAAATAGAAAGGTTCATAGGTATACCCTCACTTGTAGATTACTTTGGAGAATATGGAGAATTGTGACAAGCCTTTGAATCCTTCTAACATGAAGGTCCTAGTTAGTCCACCAAGTATCCAAAGCTCAACCAACACTTGAAGATTGAATGTGCTAGTAGTATCTTCAAGTTTTGAAACTATATATGAGTGTTAAAAAGCAAAACACAAAACTCTTCTCCTTTCTATTTGGCTATGGCCGAAACTAGCATAGGAAAAATTGAAGTTCTCTTTGCTTTCTTGGTTGGTTGTGTCGTGTGAGTGAGAGGCCTTACATGAGAGAGAAATTGCCATCATCATATATTATTATAATCTATCATAATAGGTGACCAATCACAATTATCACCTTTTGATAAGAAGCCATGCAAGCCTTTTGATCTTAATGATTAGCATTAGATGGCAAAGATGACCATCTTCTCTTTCCTCCATGGCTTGGCCGAAAATGCAAGTGGATGGAGAAAGAAGGTTGTCATCTTTATTATTATTATTATATATATATATATATATATATATATATATATATATATATTACATACTCATATAAATATATATAAAGTTACTTTAATAGATAGCCAATCAAAATTGTTTTCTTCTAAAGTAAAAGCCATGCAAATCCTAGAATTGTAATCATTACAATCCAAAGGTAACTTTATTCTCTCTCTTGACACTTGACAAAAAGGTTTTATAATCAAAAGTAATGGTCAAGATTCTTTTGTCTTTATTCAAAAGTGAATCCTATCCATTCATTTCAAATTCAAATGACTGGGATTGATGACATAGACATATATATATATATTATTTTTGCCCATTCTAATATCTATTAGAATAAATGTATTGAAACTACTTTTTAATAATTACAGTTTGGCCCCAAAAGTTTTGGTAATTATAATTTGACCCCAAAGCTTTCCAAAATTATATTTTTGGCCCAAATACCAACATAGATGACTCTTAACCCCTTAAAGCCACCTACCACATTATATAAGCTTTCGGTGAACTTATTTATGATACTTATTAGTGTGTGACCTTCTAGATTCACAATCGCGTACCGATGAAAGACCGATAAACCTCCTTATCTATTTCGGAAATGTCTCTGCCATTTACCAAAATACCCTCATGCTCATGAGTAACGCACTAGCAACGAACGTACCATGAGAATGTACACGATAATGAAGACGACGTCTTTTATGAATCCATTTAACCGTCGAGAATTAGCGTGCAGTCCGATCCTTCTATTAAAAATGTCCCGATCGGGAAAGGACCATGAAATGGTTAAGTCCACCTCCGATACTATGTATAAATCTGAATCAGTGAAACGAGAGATGACTACCATGGAAAAACTCATTTCCATCACTTCATACTCGCCTTGGCCAAGGACTTCCTCGTTTACCAACCGATCTCAAATATCATAGGACATCGCCTCATGCTGGAGGTTAACAGATCCTATCTTGACAATTACTTGTCGATTCATACCACAAGACTAAAATGCGAAAGGTCATAACCTACCTTATGGAAGACGGGTATTGTCCAGACGCAGTATTTAGCCCTAATATAATCGGCAACTGTAATCTCTCAAGTCTGAGGATTAATTTGCACAATTCTCAACTAAATAGTTATTAAACTAAAATCATGTAGTTCACTAATTATTGTCATATTCAATGATCCGTACGCAGACGATCACTTATATGTTTATTAGTCCACATCATCATGCTGCTTTTGCACTTCGTACGCCATCCTTTATCATTAACATCATTATGTTAATCAAAGGTAATAACATATGATAACCCATACTCGATTACTCTAGTCCCGTTGAATAATCTAAAGGGCTATGAATTGATTCTCAATGCTTATCATATCGAAGAGAAAGTGCGAAATATCCTAAACCCTTTTAGAACATTTCTCTTCTCGGATAAGTATTAGGCATATTCATATCGAAGCGGAGAATATGAACATCCTACAAATGACATAGTGCATAAAACACATAAATATATTCTTATTAAACCCTAATAAGGTCATCTCAAACTATAACATTAGGGCATATCCTCAATATTCTCCCACTTGCACTAATGATATCAGCCATAGGATCTAGTGCATTTTACATTCGTATCTACATATTCATCTTCTCCAAGATGATGATCAACTGTAACTATCTTTACAGGATCAGTAGGTCAAATATAGAAGCATCTATATGAATTTATTTTGTTATATCATTTTCTATCAAGAAAGAAAATCTTGAATTGACTCTTCTCATGTTCGGACTCTTGATGAGATCGGGTTCTTTTAAGCTTGTACAATAAAGCCTCTATAATAGTTACCATATCACATGATATCGGCTACCATTAATAGACAGAACCACATAATATCCAAACCTCATAAAAGTCAAGCAGCTTCTTGGCTCAAATAATAACAATTACTTATCATTATTCGGAACTCTTTCCAATAATTCATAAATCCATTAAATACATTTTTATCATTTTAAGTGAATTCTTCACTAAAAACCTCACTATAACCACAATAACATTAAATTTCTGGGTTAAAGTTCATATAGAGATCATTATAACAATAAGATCAATAGAACTTATATGTATTCTCTACAATATCTATCATGTAACTCATTATATCATATCGTGCCAAGTAATTGTTATTGCATTTAAAGGAGAATGCAAACAGCGAAAGGATTAGGTGCAGAAACCATTCGCAACCTTCCCTTAATAGTCAGAATGAAATCTATAAGAAAAGACGGATACCCTGTCATAGAGACCAGAGACCAAAATTTCTTAGATTCCTCCATCTTAAAGAAAAATTTAAGATCGTGACTAGGTGTACAGGTTGTGAGAAAACAATCAATCATATCATTGTACTAATGACACTTACAAGACATGATCAGTTTACCCAAGAAATACAACATGATATAAAATTTGATTGCACCTTGGCGAACAAAGGTATCATAAATTCACAAGACTTGTTAAGGGCATGAACTCCCACTAACCTTCCTTATAAATTTAGATATTACCTTTATTTATAAATGAAAACGATCTCTATCTTTTTCATTTTATCCATCTCATCATAGTTACTTTTCTCTAAAGAAACTATGCATGAAAGAGTTTAAATTCTATGTAGCCATAGAATTAAAACATGGTGTAAGTTTAAAATCAATTTGAAAGATTTTGGTGATAAAAGATGCATTCTCTAATCTTCTTTTATAACCCAACATATATTGGACAAGTCTCATAAGCTCCATTTCATTCAATTATTTTTGAACAAACTCTTTTGTCAAAAAGAATAATTAATCTATCAAACTCGTTTGAATAGACATATCAAAGTATTCAAGTCTTTAACTCTTGACCATTTCAAAGTTCAAGACAATATATGTATGATTTGGTATTTAGCCATTTCATTGAATGCTAAACAATGAAATATAAATGTTTAAGTTTGAAGTCATTCTTTCTTCCGATACGCATTCCGACTATTTCATTACTATAATGAAAGATATACAAAATGCCAATCATTTCTTACAAAGGATCAATTCCAAAATTACCCATAGTAAGAAAAGTTTTATAATAGTTACTACTATTTAAAGAAACATTCAAACTAATCTAAAACATTTATAAACATTTTCAAAATTGGGATCGCATACCAAGCTGATCCATAACAACCAAATCATGCATAAACACTACTACTCAATCCCTTTCTGATGAGAGATCTCTTGGTAAGAATGCCACAACCTTACTCCTCCTATGTCTTCTCCCCCTCCTTCTTCTGTTTCTGTTTTGGTTGGGCTCAGCCATAGAAGGAGATGACTCAACATGAGGATCGGGTCTTGCACCCAAATCATGATTCTGCCAGCTAGTCAGAACATTTGGCACTCTCATTCAGGGTTACCTCAATTCTATTTACGTGTAAGTCCAACATCAAGGGAGAGTAGGATGATGGAAGAGACTGCAAGATCAAGTCTACCTGAAGCCGAAGGTCTATGACGAAACCAAACGCCTCTAGCTGAGTTACCAGGTAAATCATCCTGAGGCAGCGCTGGCTCACGTCACCCCCTTCTTCAAGTATCATATTAAAAAGCTCACGGGTCAATTGGAATCTCATGGACTAATTGTGCTCACCAAAGGATTCCTCCAAACAACGAATGATATCTACAGAATGAGGCAGCCACTCATAGAATCAACGCAGATCATTGCTCATTGATGAAAGAATGTATCCCCTAGCATGCATGTCATCCTAGACCCATTTATAGTAAGTGAACTTGTCGGTCTCGAATGCAGTCTCATTTATAGGAGCAAATACGGGACATCCAGAATATACTCAATTCTCTCAAATCGGAGGACTACTCTTAAACTTTTGTATCATTTCTCGAAGTTTGGTCCAACTAAATAATAATGATTAAGGAAGGATAGAATAGGATTTATGAATGAAGCCATAATAAACTGCAAAAAAAATAAATATAACAGAAAGTAAGATTGCAGGCTAACAAGAATATATACAATGCTATTAAATTGTAAAATAAAATAGCTACTCCCACTATTTATTTTAAATCTCATACTCCCTTAACGAGAAAACATGAATCTATGAGAAGACTCTAAGTGGATGACCAAGTTCCTATGATCCGACATATTTCTCAAATCTTTGTGGCTATGTTGAAAAATGAATACCAAAGGTCAAGAACCCTTTGTTGTCTATTTCTCTAAATAGGGTATGGTCTACTTTAGTCCCTAAATCACTTTGGTCTCAAACCTTTGTGGCTATATTAATTAAGTGATCTAGTTAGATTGGACCCTTCATCGCTTAGTTATCTGAAAAATTGAATCAATAACCTCAAACCTTTGTGGCTATGTTGGCCGTTAGATTTTGGAAGATAACCACATCTCAATGTTTCATTCTAGCGATTTTAATAAACTTACTTTGAAACATATCCTCTACCTTTGGGTAAGAAGGATTGTATTCATTTAAGTCTTATTAAAAATCATAGGATGGCGGAGGACTACGATAAAACCCCTTTTACTGTTTATTAAAAATCTAATATTCGTTTGCACGTAGGGAGTTTATACAATCTCATCAAATCAATAAGCATTCTACATACCGATTTAGCTTTCGCTTTTTTCTGCATTTTCTTGATTGTGACACCAGTTGTCATGCATTGTGTACTTTGATGTACTTTTCCTTTTTCTTTCAATAAAATACCACTGAATTAACAAAAAAAAATCTTCATTGGGCCTCCAACTCCTTGGAAAAGTCCATTGGGCCTCCAACTCCTTGGAAAAGTCCATTGGGCTTCTTTCAAGTTTCTTTTGAAGAATTACATAAAATTCCTCACTACATAATTCTCTCAAATGACAAGAAATAAATTGAGACTTATGTCTCATATTACAACCCAATAACAATTGACCCTAAAGCCTAAATCCATGATCAAATTCACCATTTCCAAGATAAAGATATGTGCATGATTACTCATATCAAGTATATAATAATCCACATATAATAAGTTAGCATATAAGTCTAATTAACTCATTATCATGAAAAATTAAACCTTATCTATACTTATTTCATTTTCTTGAAAAACACATTTCATTAATGCAAATCATAATGGCCCATTACTTCATAACCCTTTATAATTAATGACAATCACATGCAAGCCCAAAACTTTAAAGAAAACACAAGTCTATGGCCCAAACACATAAAGTGGCTCAATTAGGCTAAAATTAAATCTATAACAAGCACACAAGGCCCAAGCCCAAATCCATATGGCTCATTGGCCTACGTACATTTATTTTAGCCTAATAGTCTATTAAAATACATTATATCAACATGTAATAACTTTTAACTTTCTTAAATTTAGAAATATCTAATACTACTCAATAGATAATTTCTAATTTCAAGATTAGACATAAAGGCCTTCAATTATGTGAAAAACATTTTGCTATTTTCAAGACACATAGATGAGTTGCATTCTTGACTATTAAACACTTTTAATCATCAAGTAGTCCTTAATTCAATTTATATGCACGATCATATAAAATAAGCTTAAAACTATCTTTTAAACTTTCATTTCAACACATGCATATAATAGACATATACTTTTGAGGACTTCAAGGCAACTACTACCATCTTTTATATAAAAAGCAAAATCAATCTCCTACATCCAAGAGAATTTTCGAGCAACCCAATAAAAGGGCAAGACTTGACTTTTCTAAACTTTTGACTTTATAATTATACAAAAGGACCTTTTAAACAATTACCTTTTTAACATATTAAGATAGTCTTTTTATCCCAAGTCTAAGGTCAACATGCAAAGATCAAATCTTCATTTATCTTCACAACATAGCACTTTCAATAAGATGACAAATCATCAATAAACCACATGTGATTTTTGGCCATCTCACTTATATAGGTATAGTATGCAAGTTCAAGCCAAGATATATACACACATATATATATCCAAGATCTACATTATCAATCAAAGATCTAAACTAGATTTGAACATGTAAGTGTGTAGGCTAAAGTCTTAACATAAAAAAATTGCAAATCTACAAGCTCATATTCGGCCATAGGGTTCAAGAACATACGACCAACATTTGATAATCAGTGGATATATAAACATGGCTCTGATACCACTTGAAAGCACTAGCCAACATAAGATATCATGTCATAACATAATCATAAGTTGGATTCAAGATCGAAAAGTTATGCATGGATACCTTGGTATAACCGAAACATACATAGGCTAACAACAAAATTTTTTCAAGATTTGTAACAAGGATCAACATGCTAACTTTCTATTATACCCATTGACTATCAACACAAGCTATATATATATCAACTATACATATAGAAATAGAGAGGTTCATAGGTATACCTCACTTGTAGATCACTTTGGAGAATATGGAGAATGGTGACAAGACTTTGAATCCTTCTAACTTGAAGGTCCTAGTTAGTCCACCAAGTATCCAAAGCTCAACCAACACTTGAAGATTGAATGTGCTAGTAGTATCTTGAAGTTTTGAAACTATATATGAGTGATAAAAACCAAAACACAAAACTTCTCATTTCTATTTGGCAATGGCCAAAACTAGCATAGGAAAAATTGAAGTTCTTTTCGCTTTCTTGGTTGGTTGTATCGTGTGAGTGAGATGCCTTACATGAGAGAAAAATTTCTATCATCATATATTAATATAATCTATCATAATAGATGACCAATCACAATTATCACCTTTTGATAAGAAGCCATGCAAGACTTTTGATCTTAATGATTAGCATTAGATGGCAAAGATGATCATCTTCTCTCTTCTCCATGGCTTGTCCAAAAATGCAAGTGGATGGAGAAAGAAGGTTGTCATCTTTATTATTATATATATATATATATTACATACTCATATAAATATATATAAAGTTACTTTAATAGATAGCCAATCAAAATTGTTTTCTTCTAAAGTAAAATCCATGCAAATCCTAGGATTGTAATCATTACAATCCAAAGGTAACTTTATGCTCTCTCTTGACACTTGGAAAAAAGGTTTTATCATCAAAAGCAATGGTCAAGATTCTTTTGTCTTTATTCATAAGTGAATCCTATCCATTTATTTCAAATTCAAATGACTGGGATTGATGACATGGACAATCCTAGTTATCAATCTCTACATGCATATGCCACATGTAATTATCTAGTCATTAATTTGCAATTCACCTTTTTGACAACTAAGACGATGACGTGACAGATAAATCCATATTTTTACTAATTTTAACCCATCAAATCATGTATATTGTATTATTATTTCAAGCTTAATTGTATATTTTACACAATTTTAGTGCAATATAGGTTTTAAAGAAGAAACAACAAAAACGACCATAAAAACCAACACTTGAACAAGAAATTCAACGCAACACTAGTAAATAATGGTAGAAAAACTTCAAAACGAGCAATTTGAGATTGAATTTGGCCAAATCGAGTGCGGAAACAGATTCAGGACGCTGAAAAACCTTGAAATAGACCTAGACAACTTTTTGGTCAACGGTCAAAGTCAACGGTCAATGGTCAAAGTCAACGAGCCGGTCAAAGTCAATGTTCATAGTCAAAGTTCACCTACAACAGCCAGATAAGTGCTTGAGCGCCCCTTTTCCGCGTTTGAGCACCACTTTTTTGCGAATGGCGGACAAATGGGCGACAAAGTATGGAAGGAAAAGACGAAAAAAATATATAAAAGTTGTTAGTGTAGAAAGGCGCTCGAGTGCCCTCCTGAATTGTTGCCTATAAATACTACGATTTTCATTGTTGAAAACCGTACCATTTTCTCTCCTAGCTTAATTTCTGCTACTTTAGTGTTTATGAAGTGAGTTGTGAGTATTTTAATTATTATTTTTAGTTGTGTGCAAAGTTTTAATCCCGAGGGGAGGGTCTAGCGAGCCATCAAAATACCAAAATCATACCGGTCTACATAAATTTGTTCAACACGATAAGTATTCTTTTATTTCGGTTTTCGTTATGATTTCTTGTACTTTATAGTTTATCATGGCACACTAGACCTGAGATTCGAGGTGGTACGTGTGAGGTTACTCTTGTACATATGTTTTAATTCAGATTTATTAAAGTATCGTATTTTTATTTCTAAGTATTTTTTGATTAACTGTATGTATACTTGTAGTTATGTTACATTTAATTGAAAGTACATATACGCCCAGTTTTGTAAACCAGTGGCAATATGAGACTACCTCTGATGGACTCTAGTCTGGTTGTATCGATACCTCCAGGTTACATAAGTGAAAGATTAATTGAGAGATTAGATATCGTTAGGTTGTACCAACACATCCAGTCTTGTTAATCAATTAATCTTATCACTTACGTAACTAAAGGCTCATTTCAATAGTGGGAGCTTGTAACCCTATTTCTGAAGGACTTAACTTTTAATCTGAATCAATAACTTTGTATTTGTGTATACCGAGCTATAACCACCCTGAATCATTAATCCTTTGGATTTTCATTTTATTGTTGAGTGTTGTAATTCTGCAATTTAATACCTTTGTTCAATTCACTTTTGGATCTTGTTACTACCGTATCTTTGGACATTTTGTGGACCTTTCTTGGACTTAATCTACCGTATTTTTATCTTTTTGGACTTTTGGATCTAATCAAACTTATCCGTGACGAGAGATAGTCAAACAATTTTAAATTAAAGATTGAACTTAATTTGGTAACCCAATCTCCGTGGATCGACCCTCTACTTGCCATTGCTAGAGGTAATTCAAGGTAAGCAATATTTCCAATCATTTAATCTCCTTACCCTACTATTTTTTATCGTAAAATGACGCGAGCAAAATTTGGCGCCGTTGCCGGGGATCGGTGTTCATCAAATAACGTAAGTCTTTGATTTGTGTATATAACTGTTAATATGTATATATTTTAGTTTTTAGTTATTTTTATTTTGTTATTTTGTATAGACTTTATTTCATTTTTGTCTCTTTTTCATGTTTTAATTTTGTATGCATGGTCGGAGATCTTTAAAGCCACTCATCTTTGTTTTTGATACAGAAATTGAGAAAACTCTTAAATTCATAAACAAAACACATAAATTTCTAATCATGACTGATCAAAATTCGAATCAAAACCAAAATCAGGGTTAAATTGAATGTAGAGAAGTAGGAAATATGAGGAGGAGCATAAATTTTTTTTCCACACCACAAGATTATGCTCCTCCACGAGCTATCGCCTTACCTGAAACTGATGAAGGTTTTAAAATAAAGTCTCACATGATTTCAATGCTTCCCATGTTCCACGGTCTTTCTAATGAAAACCCGTATGATCATATTAATTCTTTTATTCATACATGCAGATCAATCAATACTAGAACTGCCTCGGAAGAGGTTGTTAAATTGAGATTGTTTCATTACTCTTTAATGGGTCAACCACAAATTTGGCTTTACAGATTACGTTCTGGTTCTATTACTTCTTGGGATCAACTGCAAAGAGAATTTCTTGAAAGATTTTACTCTTCTTCAAAAACCAATGAATGTATGAATGAATTGAATAATTTTTCTCAGTTACCTGGAAAGGCACTTCATGAGAGTTGGGACAGATTTGAAACCTTAATTCATGATTGTCCACACCATAGTATTCCAGATTGGCAATTAGCTCAAAATTTCTATCAAGGGCTAAATGAGCATAATCAAAGTTTGCTCGATTCAGCTTGTAATGGTTCACTTCTTGAAAAATCTCCAAAAGAAGCCACATAATTGTTCATAAAACTGAGCAACAATTCACGGAAGCGTGCATCTTCATCTAGAGAAATGAGAGAAAGTGTAGGTTCAAATGATTACAATTCTTTGACATCAAAGATTGAAAATCTAACTCTTGCCTTGGAAAAAATGGTTAAAAGGAAAGAATCATTGCATGTAGTTGATTCAGGTGAAGGTGTTCTTGCATCAAATCCCAATTCAATTTATATCTGGCTGAAGACGTTAAACTTAGCGCTCTTAGGAGGCAACCTAGGGATTCTTGCAGTATTAGGGTTCGATTTTTATTATATGTCATTTATTTTTCGTACCATGTGAGTCTTTCTCCAACTTAATGTAGTTTGGATCTTAACCTTGAGAATCACTCATAAAGGTATAATTGTTATAATACTAGTGGCCACTGTATGTTTTCTGTGTGCGGTTGTCTAACCAGTGCATGTGAAACCCCAGTTTTTGTATTTACCTCAATTTGCGTGTTTTTGCCTTGATTTGCGTGATTTGACCTGTTTTTGTGTTATATGAGTTAGAATGTGCTAACTATGTGATTTATATTCGTAATACATGCTATGTGTGCATTCATAAAATTTTCATCAAAAAACGACATTGAAAATTTTATCGTTGGTTTTTGTGAATAGTATTTTGAACGCACGTCTGCTAAAATTTTTACACAGGTATTTTAAACGTCTTAAAACCTAGTCCTATATTATTAATAGACCCATGTTTGATAAAAATTAATTCTGAAACGGAATAGTAATTTAAATATACTTTTCGGGTGAAAAGTTGCGTTTTTGAGCCAAATAGTGATTTATTCTAAACTCGATTCTTGCATTGACTTTCGTTGACCTAGTATATATTAATATAAATGTATTTATATGTGGTATTAAATGATTTTAGATTAATTGTGCATTCAAAAGACATTTGAAAACAAATAATATGACTTTTCACATTCTTTTGCAAAAATCGAGTTTTTAACCGAGTCGGGTGTAAGTATAGGCATGTGAAACTTGTTGTCAACTAAAAATATACTACTTAAAAATAGTCTAAGTTTTAATTGCATTTGGGTGAGCAAAAATTGTCTAAAAACAATTAAAAGACTAAAAATACTAGTTAAAAGACTAAAAATACTAACTTTGACTTTGCAAATTTTGTTGACCTTGAGCTTATATCATCACACATTAAAAACAAAGCAAACATACTCACAAAACACACACATTACCGAAAATCCATGAGGGAGAAGAAAGAAGGCATTTTAAAGGTTTTTCAAAGCATTTTTCACATAGATTTTGCAATTCAAGTCCAAATCACTTCATTCAAAGCTTGATTTCACTTGTTTGGAATCCATTCTACATCTTTCTTGCATCAAAACACATCAAAGGTGAGAGAAAAATTCTAGATCTCAAAATGTCATTTTTATATTTTTGCATATAATTGAATTTTGAACCGTTAGAATATTGAATTGATGTTATATTATTGATCAGTGCATGCTAAGGATCGTTTATATGTGTTTATATAAGATTTGAACCGTTGTAGCATGAATTTTTATTTTCCATGTATTAAAATTGAGTTGTTGGCTATTTGTTGAATAATTGGAGTTGTGGTGGTTGGAATCTATTGCTGTTAGCTTGTAAAAGTTTGTTAAATACGTGGTAGTAATGTTATAATGCCAAAATTTTGATTGTGATGTCGGTGTGGAAGTCCGAAAATTTCAGCCTTGATGCATTAGGGTTTTAGGGCTATTGGGCTTGAGTTGGATGGTTTATGGTTGGTTTCCGAGGGGGTTAATATTGTTGATTGAGTGGGTGAGTGATAGAAACTGGTTTGGAGGTTATCGGTTTAGTAGAATGTAAGATATGACTTTTAGAAGTTTGGGTTGTCTTTCTTTAAAATGTTGAATTATGCCTTTGTATGTTTGGGTGGTGTTTGAGTGAATGAATTATGAGTTGTTGATGGTTAGACTAGGGTTTGAAAGTGTAGTTATTGCATGTTAAGTTGGATGACCTACTTTGTCATCTAACTTAGTTGTTGAGTTGTTAATTGTTTATTTTATTATATGTTGTTGAAATGATGATTATTGATTGATTATTGATGAACCGGGAGATAGGCAACCTACTTTGTTGTCCTCTTGTGATATTTGATTATTGATGAGCCGAGAGATAGTCAACGTGAAAGGTTGTCCTCATGAGATTTGAATGTTTATTATTATTGTCATGAGTCTTGATATGTGTGTGCCACCTCTCAGGCAGCGTCGGGCTGTAGAGTTGAAAACAATATGACTATCATAGGCTACCCCCAGCTCGCATGGGCGGACGTGCCATGGAGGGAGGGGCTAGAGAGGTACCTCGGGTGCGTGAGTAATGGGGAGTTACAAGAAGAACGGTTGAGATTGTGATGACATTTGGAGCTACACCAACTAGAGTATCCTTTATTGATTGGTCATTATAATTAATGTGCTTATATTGTTGTTGATGATTATTGTGTGTTTACTGCTCAAAGTATGATTTCCAAGGAGTATAGTAAATACTGTTAGAGATCTATCGAATCCTCACTGGGCTTGTTTTATATAAGCTCACTCTCAATTATTGCATGCATACAGGTGATATTGATCAAGATTACAGATACGTGCCTCAGGAAGCTAAGAATGTGCTTTATGTGGACGAGTCTTGTGTGCTGGAGTTGTTACCATGAATTTGTCTTAGTTGTTATAATATGTTATATTGTATAACTTACTCAATTATAAGACTTATGTATATTGTTAATTTAGTAGTCTTGTTTTGGAACATGGTTAGGTTGCTAGATTGGTTATAATCTATTTTGGAAAAAATGTATGTTATATAGTAAAAGTATGATGTTAGAACGGAGACGTATAACTTATGGATGCAATGGTAAAAGAATGTTTAATGTATATTTTGGTTGCATTGTATGTTGTTAACTTGATTGTGGAGTTGGTTGTTGATTTGTGGAGTTGGTTGTATGATGTTCCAAAGAGGTTGGTTTAGAACCCTGATGTCCGTGTTACTGTCGTTATAATGCCGAAATTCCGTTGCATCCTGACTATCGTAGGAGGGGTCGAGTTGGGGCGTGACAGTGCAACTCTGTCTAACAGTACTTGCCACTCCACCAGTTTAATATAGTTTGGGTTTGTTGGGCAACTTGATAAGGTAGTTAGGAGTGAGAACATTCACCAGACGATATTGTTTGTAACGTAAAACCCCACTGTATTGCTCTTGACCCTGTGGAACTGGCTATGGCCCCATGTGAGTGTCGAAGGAAAGTACTGGATGGCGTGAACACAGAAAACTCTGGAAGAGCTAGTCCTTTAATTTTAAACTCAAAAAAAAAAAATCTCATGCCCGAAGGCGTTAAACTACGACACTTAACTGTGTGTGCATGTCTTGCTGGCTGACATTAAATGGTTCCAGTGCCTATTCCCAGTTAAAAGGAACAAAAAAATCTAACAATTTGTGTGACGCGTTCACCCTACAAGGGAGGGAGGATGGGTACACAGTGGCAACATTCGGTAATGACTGTCTGAGGATAAAACAGGGTGTTGTTTGTACTAGGGTGTGCGTCTCACATGAACCCAAATGATCTCTAGGTTATCTAGGATCTCGTGGTGGTAACATTCCAAGGTTCGTCCTAGATATTGTCGCTTGGTTACCAATGTTATTAAATTGGTGTTAACCTCAACATTAGGAGGTCTTTTTCCACCGTTATGGAAATAGTGGCTCTCATGGTATTTGAGAGAAAGATAACTAATACCATTTTTAGGGGCATGTGATATGTGATTCATCACCTCTACTTCGGCCTGTTCTTACGCTATGGCGGGTAGATTTACTATCCAGATTTTGATGCCATTCATTTGGTGTTCGGATGTGGTTTACTTTGCTGCATAGGTATAAAACTGAAATAGGGATGTGATCCTATTTTTGCACTCCCCAGGCTTCTGGTGTTGCTTTCTAAACTGGCGGACAACTCTTTGTTAAGTTGTTGAACTCTAAATTTAGTCTAAACTCAAAGATTCTTAAATTAAATCTGGATCCAACTGTTTCTTTTGGAAGCATATTTAAGGTTTGAATCTTGATGGATGACTATCGGTCGGTGTTCATTTGTATATTCTTACACTTGGTTTCTCCTAGGATGTTTGAGTGGTATAAAATTCATGTGTTTATTTTTTCTCTTGTACCAATTTTATTTTATTTTTTTTTTTAAAAAGTAGTCTTGTAGAAAATAGGTTTGAGGAAGATTCTATCTTCCTATTTTGTGATTTTGCAAAAAAAAAAAAAAAAGAACCTTTGCCCATATGGTCATGATCAAGAGAGGACGGGAGTTGTTTTACAAGTCTTGTATTGGATTTATCAAGGTGCCCTTTTTGATGTTGGGACTATAATTGGGGAAAATATGATGAGTCTTATAGACCACATGAGGAGGTTTGATGTTACATCTACACTTCGTTTTCCTCGATTGATTGTTTCTTTACTTCAACGGTTTAATTTTCCTTTTTCACTTGATGAACCATTCATGGATCTCCCTATTACTTTGTATGGTGAATCAGAGTTCACAAAGAATCTTAAACATTTGGAGCGCGCAGTTAGAAAAATGCCCTTAGCATTAAATGCTCCACGACCCTCCGTTCAACCTGCTGAAGGCATTCTTCACAACAACGGGGTAATCTGTTTGAAGTGTCTTTGATAGAAAGAATGTACAGAGAGATGTAGACAATGAATACTAACATCACTGCGCTGAATACTAAAATTGATGGACTGCAAGAAGATGTTACTGCTTTAAGAGCTGACGTTGCTTTGTTGAGAGGTTCAGGAGCAGGTCCTCAGCGATCACCACCTCAGTAGCTTGGATGGCGTGTTTTCTATTTCCTTTTAGTTTTTGCTTTTTATTTTATCTTTCTTTAGAATATTTTAGTTTTTTTTTACTCACGACTAATGTTGGTTTTTAAGATTTTGTTTGACAATTCTTCTTTCAGAAGTTTTTGAGGAACATTGCATAGATTATTTATCAGGTTGTATATTTCTTTTTCATTTGCATTACATAATTTTTATTTCATTGAGGGCAAGTAAGGCTCGGGTTTGAGGAGGAGGAAAAAGTTGATCCCATCGGATATACAAAAACTTTCAAAAATTTCAAAACTTTTACTTCACTTATTCATGATAATTAAAATTGAGTGGTTAATTGTTTTAATATGGTTAGATTATGATAAAATATTTGAATTAACTGTGAATTTGGAATGGAAAAATGATTAGCCGCTAAGAATTGAGCTTGTATCTAAATTTTTGTTTGAAACCTTGTTAACTATTATTGCATCCTAACAGCGCCACATGATTCAATTAAAGGTTTTTGATTAATTATATAAAAAAAAAGTAGATTGAGGTGTTTTCAATGTGAGATGTTATGTTTTATTAAAATTTGTCTTATTTTTCCAGATTGGTATACTCATTTGAAAAAAAAATGTATATATGTTAAAAAAAAATGTATAGATGACTTGTTCAAAGTCATATCAAAAGTGCTGATTCAGCAAACAGAGGCATAAAAGGAATTTATAACAAATGCTTTCTTCTAACCATTTTTGAGTATTTTTGTTATGAAAAAGCTATCAATATATTTTCTGCCAGACAAGCATTCTTCCACCATACACAATTCAACCAAAGAAATGCAATACTTCAATGAAGTCGATGAATCAACCAACATCTATCATTTGAGTCATCTATTCATATATATATATAGAAAAATCTAAGGGAGTATTACATGATTTGGAAGGTAGTTGAGTTTTAACATTTCATGACTATCCATAGAAAATATTTTCGATTTTACAAATTTTGCGTGATTAATTTATCTACCTCTTAATTGAGTTACAAGTGTTTAAAAAGGCTCAAAGGATTTTTTTGTAATTAAGTTGGTTTCTATTCTTCTAGATACAAAATGATTTCTTGGGGTGGAATTGTTTGGAAGACAAACTCACTATTAATCTTGTATTTTATAAGATCTAACTGTATGAATACATTGACTGCTTAGATTTAATATTTTTGAATCTATGAAGTAGTTGATGCATTTACTTGAGGACAAGCACAGAATGGGTTTGAGAAGGTTGATAAATCCATATTTTTTCTAATTTTAACCCATCAAATCATGTATATTGCATTATTATTTCAAGCTTAATTGTATATTTTACACAATTTTAGTACAATATAGGTTTTACAGAAGAAACAACAAAAACGACCACAAAAACCAACACTTGACCAAGAAATTCAGCGCAGCACTAGTAAAGAATGGTAGAAAAACTTCAAAACGAGCAATTCGAGATTGAATTTGGCCAAATCGAGTGCGGAAACGGATTCAGGACTCTGAGAAACCTTGAAATAGACCTAGTCAACTTTTTGGTCAACGGTCAAAGTCAACGGTCAATGGTCAAAGTCAACCGAGCCAGTCAAAGTCAATGTTCGGAGTCAAAGTTCACCTACCACAGCTAGATAGTCGCTCGAGCGCCCCTTTTCCGCGCTTGAGTGCCACTTTATGTGAATGGCGGGCAAATGGGCGACAAAGTGTGAAAGGAAAAGACAAAAAAAAAGATATAAAAATTGTTAGTGCAGAAGGGCGCTCGAGCGCACCTGACTGGCGCTCGAGCGCCCTCCTGAATTCTTGCCTATAAATATTACGGTTTTCATTGTTGAAAACCGTACCATTTTCTCTCCTAGCTTAAGTTATGCTATTTTAGTGTTTGTGAAGTGAGTTGTGAGTGTTTTAATTATTATTTTTACTTGTGTGCAAAGTTTTAATCCCAAGGGGAGGGTCTAGTGAGCCATCAAAATACCGAAATCATACCGATCTACAGAAATCTGTTCAACACGATAAGTATTCTTTTATTTCGGTTTTCGTTATGATTTTTTGTATTTTACAGTTTATCATAGCACACTAGACCCGAGATTCAGGGTGGTACGTGTGAGGTTACTCTTGTACATATGTTTTGATTCATATTTATTAAAGTATCGTATTTTTATTTCTAAGTATTCTTTGATTAACTGTACGTATATTTGTAGTTATGTTACATTTAATTGAAAGTACTTATACGCCCAGTTTTGTAAACCAGTGGCAATACGAGACTATCTCGGATGGACTCTAGTCTGGTTGTACCGACACCTCCAGGTTACATAAGTGAAAGATTAATTGAGAGATTAGATATCGTTAGGTTGTACCAATACATCCAGTATTGTTAATCAATTAATCTTATAACTTACGTAACTAAAGGCTCATTTCAGTAGTGGGAGCTTGTAGCCCTATTTCTGAAGGACTTAACTTTTAATCTGAATCAATAACTTTGTACTTGTGTATACCGAGTTATAACCACCCTGAATCATTAATCCTTTGGATTTTCATTTTATTGTTGAGTGTTGTAATTCTGCAATTTAATACATTTGTTCAATTCACTTTTGGATCTTGTCACTACCATATCTTTGGACATTTTATGGACATTTCTTGGACTTAATCTACCGTATTTTTGTACTTTTGGACTTTTGGATCTAATCAAACTCATCCGTGACGGGAGATAGTCAAACAATTTTAAATTAAAGATTGAACTTAATTTGGTAACCCAATCTCCGTGGATCGACCCTCTACTCGCCATTGCTAGAGGTAATTCAAGATAAGCAATATTTCCAATCATTTAATCTCCTTACCCTACTATTTTTTTTATCATAAAACGATGTGATCAGCCCCAAAAGTTTTGGTAATTACAATTTGACCCTAAAACTTTCCAAAATTACACTTTTGACCTAAATACCAATATAGATGACTCTTAACCCCTTAAAGCCACCTACCACATTATATAAGCTTCCGGTGAACTTCTTCATGATACTTATTTGTGTGTGACCTTCTAGATTTACAATCGCGTACCGATGAAGGACCGATAAACCTCCTTATCTATTTCGAAAATGTCTCTGCCATTTACCGAAATACCCTCATGCTTAGGAGTGACACACTATCAATGAACGTACCATGAGAATGTACATGATAATGAAGACGACGTCTTTTATGAATCCATTTAACCGTCAAGAATTAGCGTGCAGTCCGATCCTTCTATTAAAAATGCCCCAATCGGGAAAGGACCATGAAATGGTTAAGTCCACCTCCGATACTATGTATAAATCTGAATCAGTGAAACGAGAGATGACTACCATGGAAAATCTCATTTCCATCACTTCACACTCGCCTTGGCTAAGGACTTCCTCGTTTACCAACCGATCTCAGATATCATAGGACATCGCCTCATGCCGGAGGTTAACAGATCCTATCTTGACAATTACATGTCGATTCATACTATAAGACTAAAACGCGAAAGGCCGTAACCAACCTTATGGAAGACGGGTATTGTCCAAACACAGTATTTAGCCCCTGATATAACCTGTAGCCGTAATCTATCAAGTCTGAGGATTAATTTGCACAATTCCCAACTAAATAGTAAACTATTAACCTAAAATCATGCAGTTCACTATTTATTGTCACATTCAATGATCCGTACGCAGACGATCACTCATATGTTTATTAGTCCATATCATCATGTTGTTCTAGTACTTCGCACGCCATCCTTTATCATTAACATCATTATATTAATCAAATGTAATAACATATGATAACCCATACTCGATTACTCTAGTCGCAGTTGAATAATCTAAAGGGCTATGAATTGATTCTCAATGCTTACCATATCGAAGAGAAATTGTGAAATATCTTAAACCCTTTTAGAACATTTATCTTCTTGGATAAGCATTAAGGACATATTCATATCGAAGCGAAGAATATGAACATCCTACAAATGACATAGTGCATAAAACACATAAATATATTCTTATTAAACCGTAATAAGGTCATCTCAAACTATAGCATTAGGGCATATCCCCAACAAGTAGATGATTTTAATAAAGGTAACATTACTAGTTATTCATAGAATATATATATATATATATATATATATATATATATATATATATATATTGTAACGCCCCGATCCCTCACAAGACCGGAGGCTCTAAGAACCATGCTATTCTCAACCCAATCCCAAACCCGGTCTCAGAATTTTAGGAAAAACAGATAGAGTCTCTCCTGTACCGTGGACATTCTAAAAACCTGTAAACATTCAATATAGCTACAAAATAACCTAGAACATCAATTCTAATCAAAACCTAGCTTCAAGGCCATCCGAGCCTTAAGCGATATAAACAAACAGTTGATATACATACAAGAATGCATTCACAACTTAATTCCTTTGCAAAACCGCTTATCATGCCACTCCATGATAGCATTGAAACATTCCTAGAAATTGAGACCAATCAAACATCAGAACGTTCACTCCCAAGAATGCAAGGTAATTAGAAATAGAAACATAAGTTATTACATGCCATGGTTCTAAATCTACTACTACAACATCTATCCTTCAATTTGCAAACTATATAACATACACATCTTCTGCGGCCCCCACGTGGTGAATCTAATCAAGAAAATTCAAAGAATGCCAATTATCAGGTTGGTGACACTGGCTTTACCGTAGGTCCTGCCATTAACTCACAACAAAGCAAAGATGCTCCTGGTCCACAATCACATGGGGTTGATGCCAACTTTTCAGCAAGCAAGGCAGATCCGACTCAAACTACAACTTGCAAGACTTTAGGCATTCCTCTCCCAAATGCGTGGGCCACCCCACTTGAATCCCTTCCAGTTGAGCATTCAGCCAATACCTACCAAGTCCATGAAAATATCCATGTTGGAGTGAACGAGAACCATGATGATGCAAATTCTGACTCTCTCTCATTTGGCATCAAGGATAGCTCAAATCATATTGGCGATCCATTTGGTCACAATTTGCCAACGCAATTCAACAATGACCTCTTTGCGAATTTGCATGATGAGTTTCCTTCTCTGCAGAATTTCGCAGAAGCTCATGATCCTGCAGCCAAAGAGTTTGTTCCTATGCAACGTTCCATTTGGGGTCAAAATAGTTCTTCTAGAACAAATCACATTACCAACAATTGGCAAAAGCACTTTTTGGGTGAGTTGAATGATTCACTTAAATTGAACTTCTTTGACAATTTCAAAATCAAGGATGGGAGAACAATTGCTATTCCGCCTGAAAGTGTCTTCCAGGAAGGTGCTCAACATTGGAATTGCTGCCTTATTGGTCAATTTATCGGTCAGCCACCCCCTTTCTTCTTAATTTAGGGGAATGGTAGATACTCAATGGAAAAAGTTTGGCCACGTTGATATTCAATCTAATGACTTTGGGTTGTTTGTGTTCCGTTTTCAATCACAAGAATTTTGCGACCGTGTGATGCAAGAGCTATGACATGTCCACCACCGCCCTCTTCTCTTAAGACGTTGGGAAATTGGCCTCCAACTCATTAAGATTAACTCCGAGCAGGTGCCAATGTGGTTAAAGCTGAGAAATGTCCCACTTGATCTACTAAACAAAGATGGTCTCAGTTATGTCTTGAGCACAATTGGTCTCCCTCTTCAAATGGATTCCAAAACTGCCTCACGCTCACATCTCGGTTATGCAAGAGTTTGTGTGGAAATGAATATCCAGAAGGATCTCCCGAATAGCACCTTTGTCGAACTTCCTAATGGGAAAGAGGCAGAAATTCAGATTGAACATGATTGGAAACCTCTAAAATGTTCTCTGTGCAATGTTGTTGGACATGACATATCCACCTGTCCTAATTCTACTAAGACGAAAGTTAACGAAAACACCAATGGCGCTAATCCAGAATGGACTGCTGTTGGTAAGAAACCTAGAAGGAGACGTGGTGCATCCCGAAAAGAGAACAAGGCTACAACCAACAGATTTAATGCTCTCAATGTTATTGATGAAGATCATTCTAATCAATCATTTTTTCATCCTCAGGACAACTTTACTAGGTCAAAGGCGGTTGATCATCATCTTTCCTCAGGTACGGGTGTTTATCACATGCAAACAAACTCCCCAAAGAATCAGGTCAATTTTCTGCCTGCCAACACTTTGAGTAGGGTCGATGTGGAAGTGCCAAGCTCTCAAATTTATGAAAAACAAATTCCAAGAATGTCAGTCACCCCGTTCTCGTCACAAGTTTCCAAGGATAAAAATTTCATAGCTGCTCCAGGCAAAGATAGATCAACTATTAGTTCGTTTGGTCATGATAACGCCAAAGCCTCTACTTCTAGGGCAACCTCAAGCGCAACTCCTTCATTCGACTATACTCGGGCTATTCAAGGCATCTTCAATGGAAGACCCCCCAGATCGACGTATTAAATGAGGAGATTCTCTTTGTTTTTTTTTTGTCCGTTTTCATGTCTTTTGTTGCCTTCAGTCTGCAACCGATTTAGCTTTTGCTTTTTTCTGCATTTTCTTGATTGTGACACCAGTTGTCATGCATTGTGTACTTTGATGTACTTTTCCTTTTTCTTTCAATAAAATTCCACTGAATTATCAAAAAAAAAAACAAGTTCTACTCTCATCAACAAGAACATAGTCCACCTCAGGCAACTAGACACAGCAACTAAGGCAACTCCTCCAATTGCGCCACCTGAAACATGTTAGCGTGGTATGAAAAACCACTGTTGCCTAGTGAGGGATAAAGACTACTCGGGACGTGCAATGTAGCAATTATAGCAGTTAAGCAAGAAGGCAAGTAAAGTACATTTGAAACCGTAAATAACCACACATATCAAAGGATACGATACACTTAACCCCAACACTCCAGAATTCTCTTATCTTTGATCACGAACCACGATCCACGAACCACGATCAATATGCCGACAAATCCCCAATCACTCCAGTGGGTGTACTCCGGATGTACCCCGATAATCCTATGACCCAACACCCCCTGGCAATCTCTGGACCAGGCGAGTGAAGGAATAGGGTACGGAGATCGAATATCCACTAGCAAGCCTGCCGCCGCCCAGCCGATATCCAATACAACAGCCCCTGACACTATGGTTGTGCAACTACTATGCAATGCACTTAGCAATGGCAAGACAATTTCAACAATATAAGCAGTAATCACGTGGGAGGATCAACAAAGTAGGTTGACCTCGAAACAGATAAAATAAAAGCAGTTTCATATAAGCAATTGAGAAATTTACAAGGGGGCATATTCAAGATACACATAGAACCCTACCAAAAGCTCCAAAACAACTTGAAACCACATTTAAACACACAAGAAGTCATGCCAAGGTCTTACAAGCGTGAGGACAATCGAATTTGCACTTAAACCCTTTTGTTATTTAATCCGTTTTCCTTCCAAACTCAAGTTAATGATCCGAATTTATGGGGAATCATCAATCAGTTAATCAACACTACAATCAATATAACATCAATTAAACAACTAGGACAACCAAGTTAGATGACAAAGTAGGCCACCCAACTTAACACACATTTCAACATGCTTCCAAACCTAAACCTACTTCCCAACAATCCATGAAATAACCACTCAAACACTACTCAACAACCAAAGACAACATTTTAGCATTTCAAAGAAAGACTATACAAACTTCTAAAATTCATAACTTACAATCTACCAATCAAACAACCCCTGAACCTTTTCCTATCACTCCACCACACATGTAACTACATTAACCCCTCGGAAAACAACCAAAAGCCATCCAAAACAAGCCTAACAACCTAATTTTGGCAATGCACCTTGGCTGAATTTTTTGACCTTTTGCTATGGCATTCAAATTGAAAATTTGGCATTACAACATTACTACACAATAATTAACAAACCTATAGAAGCAACAACCATTCAATTTCAACCACCACAACAACAATTATTCAACTATAAGCCAATAAATTAATTTTAATGTCTGAAAATTAGAAATACATACTACTACTGTTCAAAATGGCTATAAATACATATAATTGGTCCTTGGAAACTACTAAGCAATAATCTAAAGACAGATTAACAAAACATCCAGTAAATATGCAACAATAGAAATTTGACAAGAATTCTCATTTCTAGATCTAAATTTTTCTTTCACCTTTGATCCGAAATAATGCTAGGAATGCCTGCAATGGATGCCCAACAAGCAAAATCTAGCCCGGTATGAAAAGATTTAGACTTGAAATGAGTTTTCTAAGGAGAAATTGCTTTGAAAAACTAAGTGAAAAACCTCCCTTTTCCTCTATGAAGCTCACGGCAATATGAGTGAGAAATGGAGGGCTTTTGAGCTATTTTTTAATGTATTATGTATGTATATTGTATATATAATGCAAAGTCAACAATTTCAGTAAAAGTCAAAGTTGTCAATTTTTGCCATTTTAGTTGTTTTAGTCTATTTTGCTTATATATATATATATATACTATATTTAGTAGATTAATTATAGTTGACAACAAATTATATGTAAGTATATGTAAGTATATATATATATATATACAATTAAGATATAATACTTATTTTTACAAAAGATGATAAAAATCCTTTTAAATTCCTAATTCGATTTAAAATCCATTTTAATCAAACACAGGTCTATTAATATCCGAGGACTAGGTTTTCAAAAGTTTAAAAGACCAGTTTCAAAATTTTAGCGGACGTGTGCTTCAAACATTATTCACAAAAATCAACGATAAAATTTTCAATGCAAATTTTTGTGAAAATTTCATGAATGCTCACATGGCATATAATAGAAGTTAAAATCACATAATTATCATATTTTAATTCATATAACATTTAAACAAGTCAAAACATGTAATTTCACGTAAAGGGAATTTTGGGGTTTTACATTCTCCCCCCTTAAAGAAATTTCATCATCAAAATTCTTACTTGCTGCTCGGAACAAATATGGGTATTGTTGCTGAATCTGATCTATTATTTCCCAAGTAGCTTCTTCAATCCCATGATGTTTCCATAATACTTTAACCATCGGAATCTTCTTTGACCTCAACTCCCGTTCTATCTGATCAAGAATACAAATTGGTTGTTCATCATAAGTCAGATTCTCATGAAGCTGTAACGGCTCTGGTTCCAGAATATGAGAATACTTCCTCAAAGTAGACACATGGAAGACATCATGAACATTAGAGAAGTTCTCCGGCAAAGCTAACTGATACGCCAACTTGCCAACTCTGCCAGTAATCTCAAACGGTCCTGCAAACCTCGGACTCATCTTACCACCCTTACCATGATGAACAAAACCTTTACGAGGAGACAATTTCAAGAAAACTCAGTCCCCGACTGCAAACTCTAAATCCCGACGGCGTTTATTAGCATAACTCTTGTATCTACTCTGCGCTGTCAGCATTCTTTGCCTGATCAATTGTACATTCTCAATCTTCTCTAGAAGTTCTGGCATTATAGTCGGATCAATAACCTTCACCCCCCTACCTCGTCCCAGTACAAAGGTGATCGACACTTACGGTCGCAGAGAGCTGCATAAGGTGCCATCCCAATAGTCACTTGATAACTATTGTTATAGGCAAACTCGGCTAGCAGTAGATGTTTCTTCCAATTCTTCCCAAAGTCCAAAACACAAGCCCTGAGCCTATCCTCCATAATCTGAATAGTTCTCTCTGACTGATCATCGGTCTGAGGATGATACGCTGTGCTGAAACTCAACTCAGTACCCAAAGTTTCCTGAAGTTTCTCCCAAAAGTGAGAAGTAAACCTAGGATCTCGATCAGAGACAATACTGGCTGGAATTCCATGAAATTTAACAATCTGATCCAAATAAAGATCTGCCAACTTTACAAGTTCATCTCCCATCCTCATCGGAATAAAATGAGCTGTCTTACTTAAATAGTCTACAATAACCCAAACTGTATCACAACCTCTCGATGTTCTAGGCAAACTAGTGACGAAGTCCATCGTAACATGTTCCCATTTCTACTCTGGTATTGCCAACGACTGAAGTAATCCTGCGGGTCGTTGATGATCTGCTTTCACTCGCTGACAAG